>NW_027394276.1:12236763-12244263 GCF_049309525.1 Garra rufa
TTTGTTTTTAGACTCATTTCTTCTAATGCTTGCTTGTTTCATTCAGTGTTTTTAATGTTGTTTTTTGGGCTTTCTTGTTGTTGTTGCTTTATTACAAACGATCCACTTGGCTTTCACAAGATTGTGATCCTGTATCAGAAGTGACTGTTGCGGTCAAGTAAGTCTGCACCCCTGAGGACCGTAACAGGGTGAGTAGAGCAGGGCAGAAACAAGTTTCTCAGAAATCGAGGTGCTTTTTGCCACAAGCGCAGACTTCCGGATGCTCCCTGCATTCAAAGCCACGTGAAGAGCGTCGCTCGAGGACAGGCGGCGGTGCGCCAGCTGCGTGAGCGTGGCTCGTTGGTCTAGGGGTATGATTCTCGCTTTGGGTGCGAGAGGTCCCGGGTTCAAATCCCGGACGAGCCCGTGGTCAGGCTTGGTCCTGAAGCTTTTCTGCCTGCTAAGGGGCCCACGAGCAGTCAGCAAACTTTGGGGAAATTGGGCAGACGTCTGGCCGGAGCCAGGCCGGTTAGCTCAGTTGGTTAGAGCGTGGTGCTAATAACGCCAAGGTCGCGGGTTCGATCCCCGTACGGGCCAACGTCTTTTGTTCTCTGTTAGCTCGTCTCTGCTCTTCTCTCAAAGCGACGGGTGGTGTCACTAAAACCCCTGCAGACCAAACCCTAGGTGGATGTGGCCGAAATAGCTCAGTTGGGAGAGCGTTAGACTGAAGATCTAAAGGTCCCTGGTTCAATCCCGGGTTTCGGCAGATGCAGCTATCTTTTGTCTTTTGGTCGAGGGTGGCCAGTGACCAAAACTCACTGGGATACAACCCCTCGCTCTGACTGGTTCCCCCTAGCCGCAACACTATCTACCTCCAGGTCAGCTGTCAAAGAGGCGCTCGTGGTTCCATGGTGTAACGGTAAGCACTCTGGACTTTGAATCCAGCGATCCGAGTTCAAATCTCGGTGGAACCTACGTGCCTTCTTGCGGCAGATAAAAACAAAAAAGGCTCAACTTTATTTTTGTTGCTGGTGAGCCGTAAGCCACTTCTTCTTTGCTTTCCTCTGAGCAGCGGCCTCTCTCGTCAAGGTTCCATGGTGTAATGGTTAAAAGGGCAGGAGCCCTTTGGAGAATGCGGGCATCGATCCCGCTACCTCTCGCATGCTAAGCGAGCGCTCTACCATTTGAGCTAATTCCCCTGGCCGCAGAAGGCAGAATCTTCTCCCTGTTAGGTCCACCACCATTATTGAATCCATTCAAAGGCCCACTTTCATTCCTTTGCCTTTGACCTTGTCTCGAGGTGTGTCATTTCTTCCATTGCAGTTAATTTTTTCTTTCTTTTGTTGTTGCTATTTGTCTTCTTTGCTTTTGGTTATTATGATCGCCGCCAACTTGTTTGTTTTTAGACTCATTTCTTCTAATGCTTGCTTGTTTCATTCAGTGTTTTTAATGTTGTTTTTTGGGCTTTCTTGTTGTTGTTGCTTTATTACAAACGATCCACTTGGCTTTCACAAGATTGTGATCCTGTATCAGAAGTGACTGTTGCGGTCAAGTAAGTCTGCACCCCTGAGGACCGTAACAGGGTGAGTAGAGCAGGGCAGAAACAAGTTTCTCAGAAATCGAGGTGCTTTTTGCCACAAGCGCAGACTTCCGGATGCTCCCTGCATTCAAAGCCACGTGAAGAGCGTCGCTCGAGGACAGGCGGCGGTGCGCCAGCTGCGTGAGCGTGGCTCGTTGGTCTAGGGGTATGATTCTCGCTTTGGGTGCGAGAGGTCCCGGGTTCAAATCCCGGACGAGCCCGTGGTCAGGCTTGGTCCTGAAGCTTTTCTGCCTGCTAAGGGGCCCACGAGCAGTCAGCAAACTTTGGGGAAATTGGGCAGACGTCTGGCCGGAGCCAGGCCGGTTAGCTCAGTTGGTTAGAGCGTGGTGCTAATAACGCCAAGGTCGCGGGTTCGATCCCCGTACGGGCCAACGTCTTTTGTTCTCTGTTAGCTCGTCTCTGCTCTTCTCTCAAAGTGACGGGTGGTGTCACGTAAACCCCTGCAGACCAAACCCTAGGTGGATGTGGCCGAAATAGCTCAGTTGGGAGAGCGTTAGACTGAAGATCTAAAGGTCCCTGGTTCAATCCCGGGTTTTGGCAGATGCAGCTTTCTTTTGGTCGAGGGTGGCCAGTGACCAAAACTCACTGGGATACAACCCCTCGCTCTGACTGGTTCCCCCTAGCCGCAACACTATCTACCGCCAGGTCAGCTGTCAAAGAGGCGCTCGTGGTTCCATGGTGTAACGGTTAGCACTCTGGACTTTGAATCCAGCGATCCGAGTTCAAATCTCGGTGGAACCTACGTGCCTTCTTGCGGCAGATAAAAACAAAAAAGGCTCAACTTTATTTTTGTTGCTGGTGAGCCGTAAGCCACTTCTTCTTTGCTTTCCTCTGAGCAGCAGCCTCTCTCGTCAAGGTTCCATGGTGTAATGGTTAGCACTCTGGACTCTGAATCCAGCGATCCGAGTTCAAATCTCGGTGGGACCTGCTTTTGCCACGAATGTGCGCAGGGCCCGTTCTGAGAAATTCTTTTGACAGCAGTGGGCCCCAAAGGCTCACGCAACTGCGAGGGTACGTTTCGCACCGCAAAAAGCGCAGTCTGTCTCCTTGGGGACGTGCGCGTAAAAGGGCAGGAGCCCTTTGGAGAATGCGGGCATCGATCCCGCTACCTCTCGCATGCTAAGCGAGCGCTCTACCATTTGAGCTAATTCCCCTGGCCGCAGAAGGCAGAATCTTCTCCCTGTTAGGTCCACCACCATTATTGAATCCATTCAAAGGCCCACTTTCATTCCTTTGCCTTTGACCTTGTCTCGAGGTGTGTCATTTCTTCCATTGCAGTTAATTTTTTCTTTCTTTTGTTGTTGCTATTTGTCTTCTTTGCTTTTGGTTATTATGATCGCCGCCAACTTGTTTGTTTTTAGACTCATTTCTTCTAATGCTTGCTTGTTTCATTCAGTGTTTTTAATGTTGTTTTTTGGGCTTTCTTGTTGTTGTTGCTTTATTACAAACGATCCACTTGGCTTTCACAAGATTGTGATCCTGTATCAGAAGTGACTGTTGCGGTCAAGTAAGTCTGCACCCCTGAGGACCGTAACAGGGTGAGTAGAGCAGGGCAGAAACAAGTTTCTCAGAAATCGAGGTGCTTTTTGCCACAAGCGCAGACTTCCGGATGCTCCCTGCATTCAAAGCCACGTGAAGAGCGTCGCTCGAGGGCAGGCGGCGGTGCGCCAGCTGCGTGAGCGTGGCTCGTTGGTCTAGGGGTATGATTCTCGCTTTGGGTGCGAGAGGTCCCGGGTTCAAATCCCGGACGAGCCCGTGGTCAGGCTTGGTCCTGAAGCTTTTCTGCCTGCTAAGGGGCCCACGAGCAGTCAGCAAACTTTGGGGAAATTGGGCAGACGTCTGGCCGGAGCCAGGCCGGTTAGCTCAGTTGGTTAGAGCGTGGTGCTAATAACGCCAAGGTCGCGGGTTCGATCCCCGTACGGGCCAACGTCTTTTGTTCTCTGTTAGCTCGTCTCTGCTCTTCTCTCAAAGCGACGGGTGGTGTCACGTAAACCCCTGCAGACCACACCCTAGGGAGATGTGGCCGAAATAGCTCAGTTGGGAGAGCGTTAGACTGAAGATCTAAAGGTCCCTGGTTCAATCCCGGGTTTCGGCAGATGCAGCTTTCTTTTGGTCGAGGGTGGCCAGTGACCAAAACTCACTGGGATACAACCCCTCGCTCTGACTGGTTCCCCCTAGCCGCAACACTATCTACCTCCAGGTCAGCTGTCAAAGAGGCGCTCGTGGTTCCATGGTGTAACGGTTAGCACTCTGGACTTTGAATCCAGCGATCCGAGTTCAAATCTCGGTGGAACCTACGTGCCTTCTTGCGGCAGATAAAAACAAAAAAGGCTCAACTTTATTTTTGTTGCTGGTGAGCCGTAAGCCACTTCTTCTTTGCTTTCCTCTGAGCAGCGGCCTCTCTCGTCAAGGTACCATGGTGTAATGGTTAGCACTCTGGACTCTGAATCCAGCGATCCGAGTTCAAATCTCGGTGGGACCTGCTTTTGCCACGAATGTGCGCAGGGCCCGTTCTGAGAAATTCTTTTGACAGCAGTGGGCCCCAAAGGCTCACGCAACTGCGAGGGTACGTTTCGCACCGCAAAGAGCGCAGTCTGTCTCCTTGGGGACGTGCGCGTAAAAGGGCAGGAGCCCTTTGGAGAATGCGGGCATCGATCCCGCTACCTCTCGCATGCTAAGCGAGCGCTCTACCATTTGAGCTAATTCCCCTGGCCGCAGAAGGCAGAATCTTCTCCCTGTTAGGTCCACCACCATTATTGAATCCATTCAAAGGCCCACTTTCATTCCTTTGCCTTTGACCTTGTCTCGAGGTGTGTCATTTCTTCCATTGCAGTTAATTTTTTCTTTCTTTTGTTGTTGCTATTTGTCTTCTTTGCTTTTGGTTATTATGATCGCCGCCAACTTGTTTGTTTTTAGACTCATTTCTTCTAATGCTTGCTTGTTTCATTCAGTGTTTTTAATGTTGTTTTTTGGGCTTTCTTGTTGTTGTTGCTTTATTACAAACGATCCACTTGGCTTTCACAAGATTGTGATCCTGTATCAGAAGTGACTGTTGCGGTCAAGTAAGTCTGCACCCCTGAGGACCGTAACAGGGTGAGTTGGGCAGAAACAAGTTTCTCAGAAATCGAGGTGCTTTTTGCCACAAGCGCAGACTTCCGGATGCTCCCTGCATTCAAAGCCACGTGAAGAGCGTCGCTCGAGGGCAGGCGGCGGTGCGCCAGTTGCGTGAGCGTGGCTCGTTGGTCTAGGGGTATGATTCTCGCTTTGGGTGCGAGAGGTCCCGGGTTCAAATCCCGGACGAGCCCGTGGTCAGGCTTGGTCCTGAAGCTTTTCTGCCTGCTAAGGGGCCCACGAGCAGTCAGCAAACTTTGGGGAAATTGGGCAGACGTCTGGCCGGAGCCAGGCCGGTTAGCTCAGTTGGTTAGAGCGTGGTGCTAATAACGCCAAGGTCGCGGGTTCGATCCCCGTACGGGCCAACGTCTTTTGTTCTCTGTTAGCTCGTCTCTGCTCTTCTCTCAAAGCGACGGGTGGTGTCACGTAAACCCCTGCAGACCACACCCTAGGGAGATGTGGCCGAAATAGCTCAGTTGGGAGAGCGTTAGACTGAACATCTAAAGGTCCCTGGTTCAATCCCGGGTTTCGGCAGATGCAGCTTTCTTTTGTCTTTTGGTCGAGGGTGGCCAGTGACCAAAACTCACTGGGATACAACCACTCGCTCTGACTGGTTCCCCCTAGCCGCAACACTATCTACCTCCAGGTCAGCTGTCAAAGAGGCGCTCGTGGTTCCATGGTGTAACGGTTAGCACTCTGGACTTTGAATCCAGCGATCCGAGTTCAAATCTCGGTGGAACCTACGTGCCTTCTTGCGGCAGATAAAAACAAAAAAGGCTCAACTTTATTTTTGTTGCTGGTGAGCCGTAAGCCACTTCTTCTTTGCTTTCCTCTGAGCAGCGGCCTCTCTCGTCAAGGTTCCATGTTGTAATGGTTAGCACTCTGGACTCTGAATCCAGCGATCCGAGTTCAAATCTCGGTGGGACCTGCTTTTGCCACGAATGTGCGCAGGGCCCGTTCTGAGAAATTCTTTTGACAGCAGTGGGCCCCAAAGGCTCACGCAACTGCGAGGGTACGTTTCGCACCGCAAAAAGCGCAGTCTGTCTCCTTGGGGACGTGCGCGTAAAAGGGAAGGAGCCCTTTGGAGAATGCGGGCATCGATCCCGCTACCTCTCGCATGCTAAGCGAGCGCTCTACCATTTGAGCTAATTCCCCTGGCCGCAGAAGGCAGAATCTTCTCCCTGTTAGGTCCACCACCATTATTGAATCCATTCAAAGGCCCACTTTCATTCCTTTGCCTTTGACCTTGTCTCGAGGTGTGTCATTTCTTCCATTGCAGTTAATTTTTTCTTTCTTTTGTTGTTGCTATTTGTCTTCTTTGCTTTTGGTTATTATGATCGCCGCCAACTTGTTTGTTTTTAGACTCATTTCTTCTAATGCTTGCTTGTTTCATTCAGTGTTTTTAATGTTGTTTTTTGGGCTTTCTTGTTGTTGTTGCTTTATTACAAACGATCCACTTGGCTTTCACAAGATTGTGATCCTGTATCAGAAGTGACTGTTGCGGTCAAGTAAGTCTGCACCCCTGAGGACCGTAACAGGGTGAGTAGAGCAGGGCAGAAACAAGTTTCTCAGAAATCGAGGTGCTTTTTGCCACAAGCGCAGACTTCCGGATGCTCCCTGCATTCAAAGCCACGTGAAGAGCGTCGCTCGAGGACAGGCGGCGGTGCGCCAGCTGCGTGAGCGTGGCTCGTTGGTCTAGGGGTATGATTCTCGCTTTGGGTGCGAGAGGTCCCGGGTTCAAATCCCGGACGAGCCCGTGGTCAGGCTTGGTCCTGAAGCTTTTCTGCCTGCTAAGGGGCCCACGAGCAGTCAGCAAACTTTGGGGAAATTGGGCAGACGTCTGGCCGGAGCCAGGCCGGTTAGCTCAGTTGGTTAGAGCGTGGTGCTAATAACGCCAAGGACGCGGGTTCGATCCCCGTACGGGCCAACGTCTTTTGTTCTCTGTTAGCTCGTCTCTGCTCTTCTCTCAAAGTGACGGGTGGTGTCACGTAAACCCCTGCAGACCAAACCCTAGGTGGATGTGGCCGAAATAGCTCAGTTGGGAGAGCGTTAGACTGAAGATCTAAAGGTCCCTGGTTCAATCCCGGGTTTTGGCAGATGCAGCTTTCTTTTGGTCGAGGGTGGCCAGTGACCAAAACTCACTGGGATACAACCCCTCGCTCTGACTGGTTCCCCCTAGCCGCAACACTATCTACCGCCAGGTCAGCTGTCAAAGAGGCGCTCGTGGTTCCATGGTGTAACGGTTAGCACTCTGGACTTTGAATCCAGCGATCCGAGTTCAAATCTCGGTGGAACCTACGTGCCTTCTTGCGGCAGATAAAAACAAAAAAGGCTCAACTTTATTTTTGTTGCTGGTGAGCCGTAAGCCACTTCTTCTTTGCTTTCCTCTGAGCAGCAGCCTCTCTCGTCAAGGTTCCATGGTGTAATGGTTAGCACTCTGGACTCTGAATCCAGCGATCCGAGTTCAAATCTCGGTGGGACCTGCTTTTGCCACGAATGTGCGCAGGGCCCGTTCTGAGAAATTCTTTTGACAGCAGTGGGCCCCAAAGGCTCACGCAACTGCGAGGGTACGTTTCGCACCGCAAAAAGCGCAGTCTGTCTCCTTGGGGACGTGCGCGTAAAAGGGCAGGAGCCCTTTGGAGAATGCGGGCATCGATCCCGCTACCTCTCGCATGCTAAGCGAGCGCTCTACCATTTGAGCTAATTCCCCTGGCCGCAGAAGGCAGAATCTTCTCCCTGTTAGGTCCACCACCATTATTGAATCCATTCAAAGGCCCACTTTCATTCCTTTGCCTTTGACCTTGTCTCGA
>NW_027394276.1:12251763-12261763 GCF_049309525.1 Garra rufa
CTACCTCTCGCTTGCGCCTACTGCATCCCACCGATTGAGCCAAAGTAAGCCCAAAGTAAGCCCACATGAGCCAATCGCGTTTCTTTCCTGGGCTTACTTTTGACCAATCACGTTTCTCTCCTGGGCTTACTTTTGACCAATCACGTTTCTCTCCTGGGCTTACTTTTGACCAATCACGTTTCTCTCCTGGGCTTACTTTTGACCAATCGCGTTTCTCTCTGGGGCTTACTTTTGATCAATCGCGTTTCTCTCCCGTGGCTCACTTTTGACCAATCGCGTTACTCTCCCGTGGCTCACTTTTGACCAATCGCTGCGACCGTTTATTATTGTCATCGATCTTTGCAATAGGTAAGGCTAAGGTGTACTTCATTTTTAAATATAATTTAATATCGTTATTTGTTCATAAATAGTGTGTATTTTTGGAAAATAGAACGTGCCAATGCATGTATAGCACACGTTTTCTGAAGTATTTGCGAACCTGTAACTTTTTAAATGATAAATACAGAACAAAACATGTCGCTACTGATCAGATAGGTTAAAATCATCGACAGTCCTAATTAGCCTACATTACTATGTGTGTATTGTGTGCGAAGAAAAGAATACTAATATTAAAATATTTATTTACTTATATATGTAGAGAGACAGAGAGCTGGGTAACTTACTTACTGTAACTGTAATGACTGTAAGTTAATTCGTTACTAATTCCAAGTTACAAGACAAATTGTAGTTAGTTATTTAAACCATTAACAGTTACATTACACATTTTAGGTAATATAAGTTAGTCAGACTACTTTTACGTTACTTTTAGATTACTTTTGACCTAACTTGTTTATCACATTGATTTAAACAGGGTAATCTTGAAAAAAAGAATAAGAAAATAGATTGTATTTGTTGTTATTAACAACACTAAGTGCATTTAACACATGTTTGTGAAATAACTGCAGGGAGTTAAATAAAAAACTACTAATTAATTAAACCATAAAAATAATAAATTAAAGTAAATCATTTTAAAATCAATTAAAAATGCACAAAAATGATATATATTCTTTTTGTTTACCTGCATGTCTTGTGACCATAACCTCATCAGAGGACCAATGAACATGAAAATGTGATAATTATTAAAATATTCAATTTAAGTATGTTAATTAAATATATTAGTTAAAATGTGTGCATGATAATGTGTTTGAAAGACAAAAGCCTTTGTTGAAGGTGGTTAAAAATATCTACAGTGTGATCTTTCAAATAAAAATGAATGTGTTTATCAGTAGTTGATGCAATGTTGAAACACTTTATGCAAACCTGAAATGATTTTTGTAAATCAGTGGTCAAATGCTGTATCTCCACCTGACTAGTGACTGGTCTTTGTGTGAGTGTCCACAAAACTGGAAGACTTTTTTTTATGAATATAAGCAGTAGGCTGTTTTAGAAAAGAAATTTAAAAGATCAAAAAGAGGAATTAGGAAGTATATATCAGTTAGGAATAATTTAATGTCATTGTGTAAAAAAAAATTAAATTTAAATTAAAATAAAATCATATAATGCATAAAAAAAAGTAACTTTAGTCTGATTCGGAATATTTTAAAATATATATATTTTTTAATCTAAATACAGGTACTTAATTTTTGGATTCTGGTTATGTAATTCAGATGAAATAACATGTAATCAGTTACTACCCAGCTCTGCTTATATATATATTACTTATATTTGGTAATAATACTAGTGACCTCCTCCGAGCCTAGAATTATTACTAGAAGGAAATTTCAGACTTCATATTTGACTTTACATATATTTGTACATATATCAGATTCCTGTCCATGTTTATTACCACAGTAATATGGTTTACATGTAGCTTGGTAAATTATCATTACACACTTAACATATAGGTATCTTTCAGTTTGCTAGAGGTAATAGTCTCTTTCTGATCTTCATTACAGAAAATGTATGCTTACCCCTTTTTTCGCCGCCAATCGGCAACATCGTGCCGGCTCCTCATGGCGCCATCGGAGGAGGCGAAGCGCCTTTAAAATATGGAGTCGGGAAGGGCCAAACCCAAGGAGCAGGTGCTGGCAGAGGCCCGTTCTTTTGTCAGCACAAACGGTGGAGACCCCAGTGACCAGTTTTTAGTACTGGCTCACTGCAAACTTCAGTTTGGGAAGTACCAGGGCCAGAGATTTAGATGGCTCCTGGAAAACTCTCTGGGGTACGCAGTGTATTTGGTGCTCAGCATTTCCAAGGAGACAGCGCAGACAACCCCCCTGTCCGAAAATAAACAGCTCTTCCTACAGTACACTTCTCATATCAGAGAGATGGCTGAAGAAGTGGAGAAGTATGAGAGGAAGCAGGAAATGCAAGCAGAAGCCCGAGCATCTGGAGACCAGGGCTGCTTGATGGTGGAGTTTGGTGACTTCCAGGGCCGGTCCATGAAGGAAGTTTATGAGGACCAAAGCAAGGAGGCCCAAGCCCTCATCAGGTACCTGGTTAAGGCCGATGCCAGGCCAAACACCAACATGGCCATTTTCAAGACATATGTCCTGAAAAGGCAGGCTTCTGCTGTGGGCACCAGTGTACGTCCTGCACGTCCACCTGCAACCTCCAGTGCCTCTGTACCTCCAGCCGCAGCCTCCAGTACCTCTGCACCTCCACCTGCAGCCATCCGAACTGGTGTACAGCGGACCGCCACTGTGAAAGCGCTGTTGGCGCATGGCAAACATTTGTCTCCTTCACAGCTGGCGAAAAAACTCGTGTCACCAGTTAAACACTGTGAGTAGGAGTGTGAATATTACGTTTTCCCTACAGAAATTGTACACGTATTCATTTATTGTTATGGCAAACCTGTCCACTTGCTGTTTCCAGATCCATTAGTGCAGTCTACTTTACCTTCTCCAGCAGCAGAAACTTTGGCCCGAAGACAGCTTTTCGCTACAGGTACGTAAGCACCACCTTACATACACTTGTCTCTGTGTATTGGTCACAGTAATAGTTGTAACATTTGTGCTCCAGGCACTTCCGTTTCCACTGCTGAAGATGATGATGAGGAGCTGGTATTTGCTGCATCACAATGTGAAGCACAGCTGAATACAGGTGTGGCATATGACACAAATACAAATGTTATAAGAATGTTTTGTGAAAATACAATGGGAAGCATTAAAAATAAAAATCAAATTTTTTTAATATTTTTGTTTACAATACAGAATTATGTCACATCATGCCTCAAGTGGGATTTCTTCAAAAGGTTAAGGATGTCCAAAGGTGTCAGTGTATTTATTTGCGTTTCTAAACTTATCCGTTGTTAAACAATCACTAGATAACTTTCTCACACTGCTTGCTATTCTCTCTCACTCACTCTTTAGCTCCCCCTGAGCAGACAGGATGGTGGAGAGTCATTGTTCTTATGATGAGAAGAACAGTTTTTCCTTATTGTATATGTGTGCATGCTTCATGTCTGTGGGCATCATTACTGAATTCATCACACCTCATTTTCCTTATTTAATCACAACAGATTCTCATTCTCAAAGAACTGTACTAATTCCATTTTTCTTACATCAATAAAGTGTACGCTGTGTTCTTTGCTTCTTAACACTAGTACTATTTTCTTCACTGTTATGCCTTAATATATTCAAAACGATTATTAACACTCCTCCAAAATTACTGCTTCGTAGGCTGCTTGTGGGCTGCTTTTCTGGCGTAGTACTATCAAATCCAACGGTCATACTTATATTGTTTTTGTTACTGTTTACTCAGAGTCCTGTGCCGGTCCGTCTCCATTGGCGGAAACAGCAAAAACACCAGATCCTCCACATCATCAGCCACCAGCTGAGCTCCCAGGCCACTGGAAAGATCATCTTCCACCTTTCCAGCATGAGTGGATCCGGAACACACTATTTAAGGCCAACCCACGAACCGGCAAGCCAGAACTAGTGTCCCAGCTGAAGCTTTGGTGGTATCCTCCTCAGCCCCCTTTAATTAACAGTCAGCCACCCGCCTCACCAGACCTCTTCTTCTGTCGGCCCCTTTTCTTGTGGATGCCGCTGAAGATGTGGTTATTTCCTCTTGTCTGTGTTCGCCCAGACTGTGGTAGGCACAGGCTAACAGCAGCAGGACTTTACCGCACCGTGCGCAAGGTTTTGGACATCGACGGGTGGTATGACCTTGCCACTGAGTATCTGGAGTGCAAAGGCTGCAAAAAGAAGTATCCTGCCTGGTCCGAGGACATCTTAGGGCAGCTGGATATGGGCCACCGCAGTCAGTTTCCAGCTTTGCTGACATACAGGTAATTCATAATGACAATCATTCATTATTAGGCACTTTTATCTTGTGTGTTTTTTTCTACAACCAAAGCATTTGCATGATTATATTGTTGTTTCCTTAGATACTCATGTGACAACCGGGTGCTGAGGATGATGAGGGAGAGGACACTGGGCAACAGTGTGACTCAGCTGTACAAGAAGCTGACGGAACAGCACAGTGAGGCATGGACACAGCGTGTTCTGCAGTACCTGACTGCCTGCGAACCGTTCACAAGGTCCTCCCTTGTGCAGCCTCCTGTATTTGCTGAGCCTCCCCTTTTACCTGCCCTGCCTAAGCCTAAGTGGCTCTTAGCCGTGTACGCCAGAGATGTTCTGTGGCGACTGCATGAGGTCAAAGCCAAAATAACATCCGTCTTTGGCTCTGTTCTCAAGATGGACTCCACTAAAAAGGTATCACAGTCCTGTTTATATCCAGAAATTTGCCAGATATGGATATATGTGCATTCACAATGAATACAGTTTTGTCACCCTTTTATTTTTCCCAATAGGTCACAAAGAAACTCGCAGGTGCTGCTTCAGGTACAGCTGCCTGGTGTACAAATGTGGGGAATGAACACGGCCAAGTCCTCGTCTCTGTGCTTACAGCCGCCGAGGGACATGGACTGGACCACATGGCAGCTGGCCTGATGAAGCGCTACCGGGACGCAGGAGAGGCAGCCCCAAAAGTGATGTACGTGGACAGAGATTGCTGCAGTCAGCATGGCCAGTGTCAGGTGAAGATGATGTTCTCGGAGTGGGTCGAGCTTGAAGTGCGCCTCGACATCTGGCATTTCATGCGGCGATTTGCTGCAGGTGTCACGACAGAGGCTCATCCACTCTATGGGATCTTCATGGCCCGTCTGTCCACGTGCATCTTTCAGTGGGATCCAGAGGATGTGGCTGCACTTCGCAGTGCAAAGGAGGGTGAGCTGGCGGCAAAGAAGACTGGCCACATCTCAGAAAGGGCGGTCAGTGCTCGCATTACCCGGAGAGAGTTGGCACTGCACTGCCGGAGGAGGACCAGGGGGGTGGAGGAGACCACCAGATTGATCGGGTCACTGATTGATCTGTTCGACAGTGCGGACGGGAAGGACACTCTGGGAGTTCCTCTGCTGAATCACGAACGGATCCAGCAGATATGGAAGGAACAGCGGAAGCACGTTCCGTGTATCCAAGACCCAGAGAACTTTCCGCTGTACATGAAGAAGGGGACACTGAAGAAGGGCGGTGTGGAGCTGTGCTGCTACAGGTGTGCCCGTGGCTCTACCTCCTTGGAGTCTTTCCACCTCCACCTAAACCGTTTTATTCCAGGTATTACATACATACGGATTACAATTTTTTTTGTCAAAAATATAAGCACTATAACTGCTTCCATTACTTTAAAGTAATGTCACATGAATAAATGTCACACTCTACAGTAATACTACAGTTCTTTTCTGATGTCATAAGCATTAACAAAGCTGTATTGCCTGACAAGTCACTAGTAGCTATAATTTTTAATGTAATTTAAATTGCGATTACTCACATTCAAAAGTTGTTTATATAATATATGTGTAATATATGTGTTTATTATGTATAAATAAAGACACACATTTGAAAATAATTACATGTATATATTTATTATATAATTTATATTATATATAAATATATTTAATATATATACATATATTTTTCTTAAATATATACATGCATGTGTTGTGTAATTGTATTGTAATTATGTAACTCTATTACATGTAACCAGTTACCTCATAGCACCTCATGTGAAGTACAAAACTTTTTTGTTTATTTAATTTTTAGGAACCAGTGCCAGTGATGCGCATTTTCAAGCGTATCTCCTTGAGGGCTTGATGCGTTGGAATGATGACCGGATGGAAGACGCCATAAAAGGAGCATCCTCCATCCGGACATATGGCTGTGCCATGAGGGAGGCTGTGGACCGGCTTAGCCAAGCTGTCTTCGGGAAGCCCTGGGATGAGCGCTATCGCCCTCCTGGAGCATATACAGGCAAGAATTCATTCATTCATGTTTTTTTTTTATAGATCATTTGAATTATTTTTGCAAAACATAAAAATTCATGGATGAACAGGGAGATCACATTTATGTATTGTACTATTTTATCTATTTAGCCTTTAATGTATTAGACAAAATGTTAAGAACACTTTCTTTTTTCCCATTTTATTCTTGTAGGTGAATTGCTGGGAATGGAGTACCTTTACAGCCAGACTGGCAAAACACTGACTCCAGTGCTCCAGAACCCAGAGGAGGAAGACAGGCTGGTGGAGGCAGTTGATGACCAGGACCTGCAAGATGAGGGGTTTGACGAAGAGATCACGGAGGACATCACAGTTCCAGTGCTGTATGAGGATGACCCCTGCCGTGATCTTAAAAACAGCCCCTCATCTTTGCCTCTGCCTCAGTCCCCGGCATCACCGGCTGAGCCGTCCGCATCATCTGGCGGAGAAGGACAGCATCTTGCCCCTGCCCCTTCAGTGCTGTCACAGCCGTCCGACACTGAAGGCAGTCTCTCCGACGAGGCTCAGGTAAGACACTTTAAGGGCTTTATTTAATTTCAATATCATTTTATTCCACTTATATTACCATAAATCTGCATTTACTAGGGAGCAGTCATTGGACCCGATGGCATCGCTGGGTGGGACAAGGTCCAGGAACTGGCTGGTTACCTGGTGGGATTTCGTGAGGCTCCTTACCTCACTGACCTGCAGGTGACAGAGGTCATCCAGCTGTGGACAGCTCTCCCTGACTCTGACAAACAGCGGGTCAACTATCAGCCTCGACATCAGCCTCAGCTGACACATGGGCGCTTTAAAGCACCGAAGCGGACCGGAGTCACACCGGGTGTGGAGAGTGTTAAACGGTGTCTGATTGGACATCCTGGGGGTCCAGCACAGTGGCCCAACACCAGTCGCTTGGTTGAGGCAATTTG
Source organism: Garra rufa (assembly GCF_049309525.1). Lineage (NCBI taxonomy): Eukaryota > Metazoa > Chordata > Actinopteri > Cypriniformes > Cyprinidae > Garra > Garra rufa. Next base: position 12,258,994 of record NW_027394276.1, read on the forward strand.
TACAAAGCTGTGCGCTTTACACAAGTCGCCGACCAAGAAGGCTGGAGTTTGCACCCCCAGGTGGTCTAAAATCCTCACCGATTACCACCACATCCGAGAGCTGGTGCTTAACAGTCCAAGGCTGATGGATGAAACCATGATCCAGCTGTTTGAGCTAAACCAGAAGACACTCATTCAGTGGTAAGCAAGGCACATTATATGCTTCAAATTAAATGAATACTTCTTAAAACATATTTATAATACAAGTAATTTATTGTCAGGTTTCAGCGGCGGCAGAAGAATCAGGAAATGAGTGTCCTCGCTCAGGGACTGACTTCACCTGACCCAATTGCTGTGGCCGATGCGCAGCTTCCTCTGCCAAGGGAAAAATTGGATGAAGCACCATCGACATCAGGGCCAAAACATCCATTTATCCTTCCGCCAAATCGGGAAGGACAGGCTCCGATCCTGCGACCAGGTCGACGGCCCGCTGCTACCACCACCACACAGTGCCCCATTGCACCTGCCCCCACAGCATCAGAAGTAGTGCAGCCCATTTCAGCACCTGGGTCATTGTTAGGCACACTAGTCCTTAACCCGGACATGACTGTGTCAGTGGTGATCCCCTCTTCTGGTCCTTCAACATTGAGTGCAGGCCCAGCTCCACCTGCTCCTGCGTCTGATGCTCCTGTGTCCCGTTACACCCAGAGGAACAGGCGTCGACGGGCCCTGGAGGAGGAAAGTGGAGTACACAAGAGAAAGTATGTGCGAGGGGTTACTTTTAACAAATGCAGCAAATGTGGGCAGCCCAAAACGAAAGAGTTTGGCCATAGTCGGTATGGCAATGCCACATTTTGCCCGAGTGCCTCAAATGGCAAATCTTTCGATGAATGGTTGGCAGAACAGCGCCAGCTACATAAACCTCCTCAATAAAGACAATCTTTTCTGTATATATTTTGTTTACATGTGCCCACTCTTTTATACTGTTCAGTATCATCCTCAATACTGTATTCTCCTCAAAAAAATAATGTTTTCTGTATCTATTTTGTATATATTACATGGGCCCACTCTTTCACATTGTTCGGTATCCTCCTCAATGAATAATGTATTTTCTGTATATATTTTGTATTTTACATGGGCCCACTCTTTCCCATTTTCCGGAATCTTCCTTAATAAATATCTTTTAATGTATATATTTTGTTTATATTACATGGGCCCTCTCTTTCATATTGTCTGGTATGTTCCTCAATAAATAATATCGTTCCTGTATATATTTTGTTTTTATTACATGGGCCCACTCCTTCATATTGTCATGTATACCCCTCAATAAATATAATAAATATGTCTTTTTTGTATATATTTTGAATATATTACATGGGCCCACTTTTTCATATTGTCCTGTATACCCCTCAATACTGTATCCTCCTCAATAAATTATATCTTTTCTGTATATATTATGTGTATGTATATTATGTTCATGTAAATTAAACATTTTACATTTGAACATTTAAAGTGTCTTTTGATCAGATAAATTAAATCTGATAAATGATATCCATCAAATCATGTCCCACATATACAAAAAAATAATAATCTTTGAGAAAACATTTTATTCATTAATTTTAACATAAACATGTAATATGCCTTTTAAAAAATATTATAAACATAATTAACATAAAACATAAAATCAACTACTGAAACATTTTAATTCGTTTTATTTAACCATAAACATATATCATATACATATATGTTTATACATATTTACCCAAAAATTATTTTCAAAAAAATATATATATATCAATCAACATATTGGTATGTCTAGGGCGCGATTTGTGGAAAAAGCAGGTGGGGATGGGGGCGTGTTTTAATACGACGGAAACTGTCAACGTGTCGATTTGCTCCAATCGGATCGCGTATTTAACCATAAACATAAACATGTAATATGCCTTTTAAAAATAACATACACAAATTAATAAATATCAATCAATATAATGTTATGTCTAGGGCGAGATTTGTAAAAAATAAAATTAAAATAAAAACAAGGTGGGATGGGGCGTGTTTTTAATACGACGTAAAGTGTCAACGTGATGATTCACTGTTTCGAATCGCTCCAACCGGATCAAGTTTCGCAATTCGCGAATCATTTGATTCAGAACGGGACTTCGACTCAGTCGCGCAGACCGCGGGTTCGAATCCAGCCCGCCGAGGGTGACGTGTTTCACATGTAACTAAAACTCATCCATACCACACAGGAATATTGCCCGAATATTGTTGCAGGGGAAACTTGTCGGCACACTTGCGTTTTCGCGTCTTTTTCGCTTGCGAGGGGGGGCTCAAAGATTGGGCTCCTTCTTATGCTAAGCGAGCGCTCTACCATTTGAGCTAATTCCCCTGGCCGCAGAAGGCAGAATCTTCTCCCTGTTAGGTCCACCACCATTATTGAATCCATTCAAAGGCCCACTTTCATTCCTTTGCCTTTGACCTTGTCTCGAGGTGTGTCATTTCTTCCATTGCAGTTAATTTTTTCTTTCTTTTGTTGTTGCTATTTGTCTTCTTTGCTTTTGGTTATTATGATCGCCGCCAACTTGTTTGTTTTTAGACTCATTTCTTCTAATGCTTGCTTGTTTCATTCAGTGTTTTTAATGTTGTTTTTTGGGCTTTCTTGTTGTTGTTGCTTTATTACAAACGATCCACTTGGCTTTCACAAGATTGTGATCCTGTATCAGAAGTGACTGTTGCGGTCAAGTAAGTCTGCACCCCTGAGGACCGTAACAGGGTGAGTAGAGCAGGGCAG
>NW_027394276.1:12266763-12271769 GCF_049309525.1 Garra rufa
GACCTAACTTGTTTATCACATTGATTTAAACAGGGTAATCTTGAAAAAAAGAATAAGAAAATAGATTGTATTTGTTGTTATTAACAACACTAAGTGCATTTAACACATGTTTGTGAAATAACTGCAGGGAGTTAAATAAAAAACTACTAATTAATTAAACCATAAAAATAATAAATTAAAGTAAATCATTTTAAAATCAATTAAAAATGCACAAAAATGATATATATTCTTTTTGTTTACCTGCATGTCTTGTGACCATAACCTCATCAGAGGACCAATGAACATGAAAATGTGATAATTATTAAAATATTCAATTTAAGTATGTTAATTAAATATATTAGTTAAAATGTGTGCATGATAATGTGTTTGAAAGACAAAAGCCTTTGTTGAAGGTGGTTAAAAATATCTACAGTGTGATCTTTCAAATAAAAATGAATGTGTTTATCAGTAGTTGATGCAATGTTGAAACACTTTATGCAAACCTGAAATGATTTTTGTAAATCAGTGGTCAAATGCTGTATCTCCACCTGACTAGTGACTGGTCTTTGTGTGAGTGTCCACAAAACTGGAAGACTTTTTTTTATGAATATAAGCAGTAGGCTGTTTTAGAAAAGAAATTTAAAAGATCAAAAAGAGGAATTAGGAAGTATATATCAGTTAGGAATAATTTAATGTCATTGTGTAAAAAAAAATTAAATTTAAATTAAAATAAAATCATATAATGCATAAAAAAAAGTAACTTTAGTCTGATTCGGAATATTTTAAAATATATATATTTTTTAATCTAAATACAGGTACTTAATTTTTGGATTCTGGTTATGTAATTCAGATGAAATAACATGTAATCAGTTACTACCCAGCTCTGCTTATATATATATTACTTATATTTGGTAATAATACTAGTGACCTCCTCCGAGCCTAGAATTATTACTAGAAGGAAATTTCAGACTTCATATTTGACTTTACATATATTTGTACATATATCAGATTCCTGTCCATGTTTATTACCACAGTAATATGGTTTACATGTAGCTTGGTAAATTATCATTACACACTTAACATATAGGTATCTTTCAGTTTGCTAGAGGTAATAGTCTCTTTCTGATCTTCATTACAGAAAATGTATGCTTACCCCTTTTTTCGCCGCCAATCGGCAACATCGTGCCGGCTCCTCATGGCGCCATCGGAGGAGGCGAAGCGCCTTGAAAATATGGAGTCGGGAAGGGCCAAACCCAAGGAGCAGGTGCTGGCAGAGGCCCGTTCTTTTGTCAGCACAAACGGTGGAGACCCCAGTGACCAGTTTTTAGTACTGGCTCACTGCAAACTTCAGTTTGGGAAGTACCAGGGCCAGAGATTTAGATGGCTCCTGGAAAACTCTCTGGGGTACGCAGTGTATTTGGTACTCAGCATTTCCAAGGAGACAGCGCAGACAACCCCCCTGTCCGAAAATAAACAGCTCTTCCTACAGTACACTTCTCATATCAGAGAGATGGCTGAAGAAGTGGAGAAGTATGAGAGGAAGCAGGAAATGCAAGCAGAAGCCCGAGCATCTGGAGACCAGGGCTGCTTGATGGTGGAGTTTGGTGACTTCCAGGGCCGGTCCATGAAGGAAGTTTATGAGGACCAAAGCAAGGAGGCCCAAGCCCTCATCAGGTACCTGGTTAAGGCCGATGCCAGGCCAAACACCAACATGGCCATTTTCAAGACATATGTCCTGAAAAGGCAGGCTTCTGCTGTGGGCACCAGTGTACGTCCTGCACGTCCACCTGCAACCTCCAGTACCTCTGCACCTCCACCTGCAGCCATCCGAACTGGTGTACAGCGGACCGCCACTGTGAAAGCGCTGTTGGCGCATGGCAAACATTTGTCTCCTTCACAGCTGGCGAAAAAACTCGTGTCACCAGTTAAACACTGTGAGTAGGAGTGTGAATATTACGTTTTCCCTACAGAAATTGTACACGTATTCATTTATTGTTATGGCAAACCTGTCCACTTGCTGTTTCCAGATCCATTAGTGCAGTCTACTTTACCTTCTCCAGCAGCAGAAACTTTGGCCCGAAGACAGCTTTTCGCTACAGGTACGTAAGCACCACCTTACATACACTTGTCTCTGTGTATTGGTCACAGTAATAGTTGTAACATTTGTGCTCCAGGCACTTCCGTTTCCACTGCTGAAGATGATGATGAGGAGCTGGTATTTGCTGCATCACAATGTGAAGCACAGCTGAATACAGGTGTGGCATATGACACCAATACAAATGTTATAAGAATGTTTTGTGAAAATACAATGGGAAGCATTAAAAATAAAAATCAAATTTTTTTAATATTTTTGTTTACAATACAGAATTATGTCACATCATGCCTCAAGTGGGATTTCTTCAAAAGGTTAAGGATGTCCAAAGGTGTCAGTGTATTTATTTGCGTTTCTAAACTTATCCGTTGTTAAACAATCACTAGATAACTTTCTCACACTGCTTGCTATTCTCTCTCACTCACTCTTTAGCTCCCCCTGAGCAGACAGGATGGTGGAGAGTCATTGTTCTTATGATGAGAAGAACAGTTTTTCCTTATTGTATATGTGTGCATGCTTCATGTCTGTGCGCATCATTACTGAATTCATCACACCTCATTTTCCTTACTTAATCACAACAGATTCTCATCCTCAAAGAACTGTACTAATTCCATTTTTCTTACATCAATAAAGTGTACGCTGTGTTCTTTGCTTCTTAACACTAGTACCATTTTCTTCACTGTTATGCCTTAATATATTCAAAACGATTATTAACACTCCTCCAAAATTACTGCTTCGCAGGCTGTTTGTGGGCTGCATTTATGGCGTAGTTCTATCAAATCCAACCTTATACCATCCTTATTTTGTTTTTGTTACTGTTTACTCAGAGGCCTGTGCCGGTCCGTCTCCATTGGCGGAAACAGCAAAAACACCAGATCCTCCACATCATCAGCCACCAGCTGAGCTCCCAGGCCACTGGAAAGATCATCTTCCACCTTTCCAGCATGAGTGGATCCGGAACACACTATTTAAGGCCAACCCACGAACCGGCAAGCCAGAACTAGTGTCCCAGCTGAAGCTTTGGTGGTATCCTCCTCAGCCCCCTTTAATTAACAGTCAGCCACCCGCCTCACCAGACCTCTTCTTCTGTCGGCCCCTTTTCTTGTGGATGCCGCTGAAGATGTGGTTATTTCCTCTTGTCTGTGTTCGCCCAGACTGTGGTAAGCACAGGCTAACAGCAGCAGGACTTTACCGCACCGTGCGCAAGGTTTTGGACATCGACGGGTGGTATGACCTTGCCACTGAGTATCTGGAGTGCAAAGGCTGCAAAAAGAAGTATCCTGCCTGGTCCGAGGACATCTTAGGGCAGCTGGATATGGGCCACCGCAGTCAGTTTCCAGCTTTGCTGACATACAGGTAATTCATGACAATCATTCATTATTAGGCACTTTTATCTGTGTTTTTTTTCTACAACCAAAGCATTTTCATGATTATATTGTTGTTTCCTTAGATACTCATGTGACAACCGGGTGCTGAGGATGATGAGGGAGAGGACACTGGGCAACAGTGTGACTCAGCTGTACAAGAAGCTGACGGAACAGCACAGTGAGGCATGGACACAGCGTGTTCTGCAGTACCTGACTGCCTGCGAACCGTTCACAAGGTCCTCCCTTGTGCAGCCTCCTGTATTTGCTGAGCCTCCCCTTTTACCTGCCCTGCCTAAGCCTAAGTGGCTCTTAGCCGTGTACGCCAGGGATGTTCTGTGGCGACTGCATGAGGTCAAAGCCAAAATAACATCTGTCCGCGGCTCTGTTCTCAAGATGGACTCCACTAAAAAGGTATCACAGTCCTGTTTATATCCAGAAATTTGCCAGATATGGATATATGTGCATACACAATGAATACAGTTTTGTCACCCTTTTATTTTTCCCAATAGGTCACAAAGAAACTTGCAGGTGCTGCTTCAGGTACAGCTGCCTGGTGTACAAATGTGGGGAATGAACACGGCCAAGTCCTCGTATCTGTGCTTACAGCCGCCGAGGGACATGGACTGGACCACATGGCAGCTGGCCTGATGAAGCGCTACCGGGACGCAGGAGAGGCAGCCCCAAAAGTGATGTACGTGGACAGAGATTGCTGCAGTCAGCATGGCCAGTGTCAGGTGAAGATGATGTTCTCGGAGTGGGTCGAGCTTGAAGTGCGCCTCGACATCTGGCATTTCATGCGGCGATTTGCTGCAGGTGTCACGACAGAGGCTCATCCACTCTACGGGATCTTCATGGCCCGTCTGTCCACGTGCATCTTTCAGTGGGATCCAGAGGATGTGGCTGCACTTCGCAGTGCAAAGGAGGGTGAGCTGGCGGCAAAGAGGACTGGCCACATCTCAGAAAGGGCGGTCAGTGCTCGCATTACCCGGAGAGAGTTGGCACTGCACTGCCGGAGGAGGACCAGGGGGGTGGAGGAGACCACCAGATTGATCGGGTCACTGATTGATCTGTTCGACAGTGCGGACGGGAAGGACACTCTGGGAGTTCCTCTGCTGAATCACGAACGGATCCAGCAGATATGGAAGGAACAGCGGAAGCACGTTCCGTGTATCCAAGACCCAGAGAACTTTCCGCTGTACATGAAGAAGGGGACACTGAAGAAGGGCGGTGTGGAGCTGTGCTGCTACAGGTGTGCCCGTGGCTCTACCTCCTTGGAGTCTTTCCACCTCCACCTAAACCGTTTTATTCCAGGTATTACATACATACGGATTACAATTTTTTTTGTCAAAAATATAAGCACTATAACTGCTTCCATTACTTTAAAGTAATGTCACATGAATAAATGTCACACTCTACAGTAATACTACAGTTCTTTTCTGATGTCATAAGCATTAACAAAGCTGTATTGCCTGACAAGTCACTAGTAGCTATAATTTTTAATGTAATTTAAATTGCGATTACTCACATTCAAAAGTTGTTTATATAATATATGTGTAATATATGTATTT